>NC_057812.1:443692623-443712353 GCF_018294505.1 Triticum aestivum | reverse complement strand
GTGAGCGTCACCGCCGCCCGGATCTCGTCTCCCGCGCCGCGCCGCCACCTCACTCGCCTCCGGCGCTCCGGCCGTCGAGCCGCCATCGCCGCCCCGCCGCCTCCGGCCGCTGCACCGGCCTCGACCGCGCCGCCCGGCCTGGATCCGGCGAAGATCCGGCTGGCCCCTTGCTCCCCCGGCCACTTCGGCGAGCTCCAGCCCCGCCGGTGAACAGTGCGCGCCGCTGCCTCGATCTGCGTGCCGGGTCAAACCCTAGATCCGGTGGTAAAATTTTCTCTAAGTCCCTGATATTTTCAGTCCAAGTGCTCATGTTCGTGGCTCCGTAACTTTGCATCCGTAGCTCCGATTCATGCATATAGCATATCAAAATGTTCGCCTCAGAGAGTACATCATTTTGTTCCATTGCATCATTTTCATTTGAGTTCATATTGATGCCCGAAATGCTGTTAGAAGAGGGCTACTTGAGTTAATTGTCAGATCTGCTACTCCATTTAGGTTTTTGTCATTTTTGCCATGATTAATGTGTGCATGATATGCCCTGATGCTCTACATGTGTTTTGTTAAGGGTTTTGTCATCTTTCCAGAGGTGCAACCCATGTATTTTTGTGATGTGTGTGGTGACTTGTGCAAGCTTGCAAAGTGGTGCACTTGCTAATTCTGTTTTCAGGGACTTAATAATTTCACTAAGTCCTGGAGCTGTTTATCTCATGATGCCATATGTTCTTGTTGTTTCCTAGTGATCCGTGCCTCTTTTGAGGATGATCAGTAAGGATGTTTTGTTAATATTGTAGGGTTCTATCCATCTATGCCTTTGTTTGCAATTATGGAGCACCCTAGCTTGAGTCAATCACGCTCTACTTTTGCTACTTTGTGAATCTGGGCAAATTGTCAACTTGTTTGCAATTTTGCCGATGATGTTGTAGTTGATCCGTGCATGCTATGCTATTGTTCTTGCCATGTCTAGGTTGCATTTTGTGCCTTCTTGATAGATGTATGCTTGTCTTTCCATGACTTGCACCGTAGTGAGTGCATCGATCTCGTAAACATGCCTACTTGAGCTATATTTCAGCATGTGTCAGTTTTCACTAAGTCTGAAAACTGATTATGTTTTTGCTATGTTCACATGCTTGCAATTGTATTTTCTGATCCCTTTTGGCTCAAGTTCACGAAGGGACTTTTTTTAAGATTTTTGAGTAGCTCCATGTCATGCTTTACTTTGCCATGATCAGGTCCTGTAGCATGTAGTTTTGTTGCTCCGAAGAGGGCTATCTGATCTGAAATTCCAGACAAGTGTTAATTTCACTAAGTCTGAGATCTGTTTGTCATATGCATTTTTGCCATGCTTGTTTGAACCTGTTAATGGATGAATTGGCCGTAGCTCAGTGCTAGACTTTTGTTAAGAATCTTGTATGCATCCCTGTCATGTATTTTGTTGTCATGTTTGGGTTCTGTAGCATGTTCATCTCATTGCATTTAGATGGCTACTTGCTGTAAATCGCAGACCGGTGTCATTTTTGAATCGCTTGCCATTGCCAAACCGTAACTCCGATTCCGGCGTTCTTTATATCGTTTTCAAGCGATTTCATCTCATCTTTCTAGTGGCACACCTGGATTTCCATGTTAAGGCCAGGTTCATGCATTTCCGGTCATATCTTGCATTTTGCAACCCGCATCGCATCCCGCATAGCATATCATCATTGCATCATATTGTTTGATCCTTGCACATGGTTGATGGTATCCTTGTTTGCTTGTTTGTCTTGTTTGGGTAGAACCGGGAGACGAGTTCGCTAACGAGGAGCCCGTTGAGTTTGCTTTCGAGGATCCAGTCAACTCTGACAACTGTTCAGGCAAGATGATCATACCCTCGAAATCACTACTATCTTTGCTATGCTAGTTTGCTCGCTCTTTTGCTATGCCAATGCTACGATGCCTACCACTTTCTTGCAAGCCTCCCAAATTGCCATGTCAAACCTCTAACCCTCCATTGTCCTACCAAACCGTTGATTGGCTATGTTACCGCTTTGCTCAGCCCCTCTTATAGCGTTACGAGTTGCAGGTGAAGATTGGAGGCCGTTCCTTGTTGGAATATTTATTTTCTTGTTGGGATATCATTATATTATCTTGTTATCTTAATGCACATATATACTTGGTAAAGGGTGGAAGGCTTGGCCTCTCCCCTAGTATTTTGTTCCACTCTTGCTGCCCTAGTTTTCGTCATATCGGTGTTATGTTCCCAGATTTTGCGTTCCTTACGCGGTTGGGTTATAATGGGAACCCCTTGATAGTTTGCCTTGATTAAAGCTTTTCCAGCAATGCCCAACCTTGGTTTTACCATTCGCCACCTAGCCTCTTTTTCCCTTGGGTTTTTGGAGCCCGAGGGTCATCTTATTTTAACCCCCCCGGGCCAGTGCTCCCTCTGAGTGTTGGTCCGAACCGGGCAGCCTGTGGGGCCACCTTGAGGAAACTTGAGGGTTGGTTTTACTCGTAGCTTGACCTATCTGAGTGTGCCCTGAGAACAAGATATGTGCAGCTCCTATCGGGATTTGTCGACACATTCGGGCGGTGTTGCTGGTCTTGTTTTAACTTGTCGAAGTGTCTTGAAGAACCGAGATACCGAGTTTGATCGGAACATCTTGGGAGGAGGTCTATTCCTTCATTGACCGTGAGAGCTTGTCATGGGCTAAGTTGGGACTGCCCTGCAGGGATTTGAACTTTTGAAAGCCGTGCCCGCGGTTATGGGCAGATGGGAATTTGTTAATGTCCGGTTGTAGATAACTTGAACCTTATTTTAAGTAAAATGAATCAACTGAGTGTGTTACCGTGATGGCCTCTTCTCGGCGGAGTCCGGGAAGTGGACACGGTGTTGGAATAATGTTTGCGCAGGTTGCTCTCTAGTTTCTTGCTCGTGCTTTGCCTCCTCTTCTCGCTCTCGTTTGCGAATAAGTTAGCCACCATATTTGCTAGACGCTTGCTGCAGCTTCACATATTTACCTTGTCTTACCTATAAGCTTAAATAGTCTTGATCGCGAGGGTGCGAGATTGCTGAGTCCTTGTGGCTCACAGATTACTATTACACCAGATGCAGGGCCTGATGATTTCGCTCCAGGAGACGCACTTGAGCTCAGGTGGGAGTTCGACGAAGACTCTCAATGTTACTATGTTTCCTTTCTCGATGATCAGTAGTGGTGCCCAGTTGGGGGTGAACGGGACCGTGTCGCATGTTGGGTTCTCTTTTATTTTGGCCCCTTAGTCGGGCCATGAGTGTTTGGATGATGTAATGTTATTTATGTACTTGATTGACGTGGCGAGTGTAAGCCAACTATGTTGTCTCCCCTTTATTATTTACATTACATGGGATGTTGTGAAGATTGCCTAACTTGCGACATATGCCTTCAATGCGATTATGTCTCTAAGTCGTGCCTCGACACGTGGGAGCTATAGTCGCATCGAGGGTGTTACAAGTTGGTAATCAGAGCATTCCCCGACCTTAGGAGCCCCATTGCTTGATCGTTTTTAGTGGCCGAGTTGTGTCTAGAAAAATGTTTTGAGTCATTTAGGAATTATATATCGGAGAGTTTAGGAATTCTTTTTACTTCCCAGTCTCCTCATCGCTCTGGTAAGGCATCCTGACGTAGAGTTTTGACTCTTCTCTTCCCAAATTTCACTAAAAAAAAATTAGTATCACGCAGGTATCTTGGAATCGTTACGATGGTTTTATGATGAGAACATTGTCTTGGTGCCTCCTATTAGGGGTTTAGTGGAAGTGTCCCGGGGAGTTGAGCTCTGAGGTATTGTCATCATAATTTTATCATTGCAGTTCTGGGATACCTGAGTCTAGTACGCCGACATCGAAAATCTCTTTTATGTAGTTCGTTGGTGAGATAACCTCGACGCCACTCAGTACTGGGGCGGGAGTTCGGGAGTATCGCCATAACTTGTATAACGAATGCTTTTCGAAGGTTGAGGTAGATGGTTTCCGAAGTTTTCTTGGTTATGTGTTGAATGATGGATACAGCTGGATGTAGGATTTGCTAGTTTGGGTGAGATATTATGCGTCCCCTGTATCCCCAACACCTGATTGCATAACCGGAAAGGTTCGGGAGTTTCATAGGTGGGAATTCTAGTAGCTCTAGTTCTTCTTCCATGGATATTGGTTTGAGATTGGGATTTCTTACCGATTATTCGTTCTTGATCCGTACCTTGTTGATTTATTTCTCTACCTTAATTCTAAGTGGCTTCTCAATTTATGGATATGTGACCATTTCAAGAGGAATGCATTCGTTCATTTTGTTCGGATGTGAAGACTATATGTTGCAATTTTCATTCCGTTGGATTCAGCTTCAATATTTTCTGTCAATGTGCTAATGGTGGTCAACCTCTTCAGGATGGCTCCTCCAACGCACACGACTCTGAATCCTGATCCGCCACCACCTCCACCTCCTCCAGAGGCATGGCAAGCTGTGATGGCCGCAACCAATGCAAACACACAGTTGATCATGCAAATTCTTCAAGAGCGCAATCAAGGCAACCAAGGGAATCAAGGCAGCAATCAGAATCACTTTGCTACACTCAACCAGTTCCTTGCTAATGGTCCAAAGACTTTCAGCAATTGTGTTGAGGCAACCGATGCTGACGATTGGCTAGTGGATCTGTGCAAGCATTTCGAGTGCAGTAACGTCAGGCCTGAGGACTTTGTTAAGTTCGCTTCCTTCCAACTCAAAGATCAAGCTGCAGAATGGTTCCAGCAGTACAAGGACTCCAGAGGTGGACATGTTATCACTTGGGATGATTTTCGTCGAGATTTCCGAGCTCATCATATTCCCCAGAGCATGGTTGAAAGCAAGCGTGAGGAATTCCGCAATCTGAAGCAAGGCTCTTTGTCTGTCTATGACTACAACAAGTTGTTGCAGAAGCTCGCCCGCTTTGCCAAGCAGGACATCCCTGATGAGAAGAGCATGATATACAGTTCAGGGGTGGTCTCAGAGAAGAAATTCAGCTAGCTCTTGTTCTCTTTGAGACCTTGAGGTACGATGAGTTCTACAACATGGCACTGAAGCAAGAGGCTGCTCAGTTGAGGTGTGATGCTTCCAAGAAGCGAGCCAGAGATGTTACTCCTTCTTCCTCTACTCAAGTGGCCAAGAAGCAGAAGTATTGGCTTCCTCCTCCTCCGTTCCGTCAGCCGTATCAGCAGAAGAGCAAAGGTGGCAGTGGTTCTTCCCACCCACCCAACCCTGGCTTTCAGAACAAGACTTTGTCTCAAGCTCCAAGATCGAGTGCTCCGTATCACCGTCCGCTTTCAGAGGTCACGTGCAACAAGTGCCAACAGAAGGGTCACTATGCCAACAAGTGTGTCAACCAGAGGCATCTTCCTCCTCCTCCTCCTGTCAGATCAGCACGTACAGCTGTGGTCAAGCATAACCCCAAGCACGCCAAGGTCAATTTGATGAATGCAGCTCAGGCAGAGGATTCTTCAGATGTCATCATGGGTAACCTTCCTATTAATGATATTCCTGCAAGAGTTCTTTTTGACACGGGTGCATCGCATTGTTTCATGTCAAAGCCATTTTTTTTACCAAGCATGAGTTCGTTTCTTCTCATTTGGGTAAACATATGGATATCTTTCTCCTGGCAAACGTTTAAGTGCAAGTCTGGAGGTGCCAGATGTTACTATCACCTTGGGTGACTACAAGTTCCTTTCTTCCCCAATGGTTCTTGGTAACTCGGATATTGATCTTATTCTCGGAATGGATTGGCTTTCTAAGCACAAGGCTCAACTTGATTGTGCAGCCAGGCAGATTTAATTGACTCATTCGTCTGAGGATGTAATTGTCTTTGCCGCTCGTGATGATACCATCCGTCTATTTTCTCTCAATGAGAAGGGTGAATTGGATGATATCTCTCAAATTCCAGTCGTTTGCGAATATCAAGATGTCTTTCCAGAAGAGCTTCCAGGAATGCCTCCGCACCGGCCAGTTGAATTCGTTGTTGATCTTGAACCTGGCACAGAACCTGTTTGCAAACGTCCTTACAAGCTCGGACCTGAAGAGTTGAAGGAGCTGAAGAAGCAACTTGATATTCAAGAGAAAATGGGTCTTATCCGGCCTAGTTCTTCTCCATGGGGTTGTGGTGTTCTTTTTGTGAAGAAGAAGGATGGAACGGACCGACTTTGTGTTGATTACCGTCCAGTGAACAAGAAGACCATCAAGAACAAATACCCACTTCCCAACATCAATGAGCTGTTCGAACAACTCAAAGGTGCTCGAGTATTCTCCAAGCTTGATCTCCGTATGGGTTATCATCAGATTCGAATCCGTGAGCAAGATATTCCCAAGACGGCTTTCAGGACAAGCTTTGGTTCATATGAATACACTGTCATGTCTTTTGGTCTCGTCAATGCTCCTCCGACGTTCTCTCGCATGATGAACTTCATCTTCAACGCCTACACCAATGACTTCGTTTTGGTCTATCTCGATGACATTCTGGTTTTCTCCAAGAACAAGGAAGATCATGCCAAGCACTTGCGTTTGGTTCTTGATAAGCTCAGAGAACACAAGTTCTACGCCAAGTTCTCCAAGTGTGAATTTTGGCTTGATGAGGTTCTTTATCTTGGTCATATCATCTCTGCCAAGGGCATTGCCGTGAATCCTGAGAAGATGTCTGCAATTGTGAATTGGGAACCTCCTCAGAACGTGAAGCAACTCCATAGCTTCCTCGGTCTCGCAAGCTATTGCCGAAGATTCATTGAAAACTTTTCTAAGATCGCGAAGCCTCTCTCTAATCTTCTCCAGAAGCACGTCAAGTACGTTTGGTCTCTGGAGTGTGACATTGCTTTCAACACTTTGAAAGAGAAATTGATCACTGCTCCAGTTCTGACTCCGCCTGATGAATCCAAGCCGTACGAGGTCTTTTGTGATGCCTCTCTCCAAGGTCTTGGCGCAGTATTGATGCAAGAGAAGAAAGTTGTTGCTTATACATCTCGCCAGTTGAAGCCTAATGAGAAGAACTACCCCACTCATGATCTCGAGTTGGCGGCAGTTGTGCACGCTCTTTTGACTTGGAGACATCTTCTATTGGGAAGAGAAGTGGACATTTTCACTGATCACAAGAGTCTCAAGTACATCTTCACTCAGCCTAATCTCAACCTCAGGCAAACTCGATGGGTCGAAATGATTCAAGAGTATAATCCGAGTATCGAGTATACTCCAGGCAAGGCCAATGTGATTGCTGACGCATTGAGCAGGAAAGCTTACTGCAACAGTCTGATTCTCAAGCCTTATCAACCCGAGCTTTGTGAAGCTTTCCGCAAACTTAATCTGCAAGTTGTTCCTCAAGGTTTCCTCGCCAACCTTCAAGTCTCTCCTACCTTAGAAGACCAGATTCGACAAGCCCAGCTTCTTGACGCTATGGTGAAAAAGGTGAAGATTGGGATTGCCAAGAGCCAACCCAAGTACAAGTGCTACCGCCTTGATGACAAGGACACTCTCTTCTTCGAGGATCGTATTGTTGTACCCAAAGGTGACCTTCGTAAAGTGATCATGAACGAGGCTCACAATTCTCTCCTCTCCATCCACCCTGGGAGCACGAAGATGTATCAGGACCTTAAACAGGCTTATTGGTGGACTCGAATGAAGCGCGAGATTGCTCAATTCGTGAATGAATGTGATGTCTGCAGAAGAGTGAAGGCAGAACACCAAAGACCAGCAGGTCTCCTCCAACCTCTTGCCATTCCAGAATGGAAGTTTGACCACATTGAAATGGACTTCGTGACTGGGTTTCCTAAGTCCAAGCGTGGCAATGATGCTATATTCGTTGTCATCGACAAACTCACCAAAGTGGCTCACTTTCTGCCTATCAAAGAGTCGATCATTGCAGCTCAATTGGCGGAACTCTATACCTCTTGAATTGTCTCTCTGCACGGTATTCCTCAAGTGATCTCTTCAGACCGTGGCAGCATCTTTACCTCGAAGTTTTGTGATTCTTTTCAGAAGGCCATGGGCACCAACATCCGCTTCAGCACAGCTTTCCATCCTCAAACTAGCGGTCAAGTCGAGCGTGTCAACCAAATTCTTGAAGATATGCTCAGGGCTTGTGTGATCTCCTTCGGCATGAAGTGGGAGGATTGTCTTCCCTATGCTGAATTCTCCTATAACAACAGTTTTCAAGCAAGTTCGGGCAAGGCCCCTTTTGAAATTGTGTATGGCAGGAAGTGCCGTACCCCTCTCAACTAGTCTAAAACGGGTGAACGTCAGCTTTTGGGTAATGACTTAATCACAGAGGCAGAGGAAATGTGCAAAGTCATTCGTGATAACCTCAAAGCAGCCCAATCTCGTCAGAAGAGCTACTATGATAGTAAGCACCGTGATTTGGCTTTCGAGATCGGAGATCATGTTTACCTCCGTGTCTCTCCTATGAAAGGTACTCGTCGCTTCGGTATCAAAGGGAAGCTTGCCCCTAGATACGTGGGACCTTTCAAGATCGTCAGCAAGAGAGGCGACCTCGCCTATCAACTCGAGCTTCCTTCAAACTTTGCAAATGTTCATGACGTGTTCCATGTCTCTCAGCTCCTAAAGTGCTTCAAGACTCCTGACCGCACCGTCAACTTCGAGGATATTGAGCTCCAAGAAGATCTCTATTATCGTGAGCACCCAGTTGCTATTCTTGAAGAGACTGAACGCAAGACTCGCAACAAGTCAATTAAATTTCTCAAAGTCAAGTGGTCACACCATTCCGACCGCGAAGCTACCTGGGAACGCGAGGATCACCTCCGTTCTGAGTACCCGGCGTTCTTTCAGTCCTAGATCTCGGGACGAGATCCTTTCGTAGTGGTGGAGTGTTGTAACACCCCGGATGTAACTTTCCCAATTTGTACTCCAACTCTTGCCGTTTCTAGCGTTAAGTTATTTATTTTCTCGGGTTCGGGTTTTTGTCTCCATGTGTTGTTGTCATTGTCATGCATCTCATATCATGTCTTCATGTGCATTGCATTTGCATACGTGTTTGTCTCATGCATTCGAGCATTTTCCCCGTTGTCCGTTTTGCATTCCGGCGCTTCCTTCTCCTCCGGTGGTCATTTCTAGCTTTCTTTCGTGTGTGGGGATTAAACATTTCCGGATTGGACTGAGACTTGCCAAGCGGCCTTGGTTTACTACCGGTAGACCGCCTGTCAAGTTTCGTACCGTTTGGACTTCGTTTGATACTCCAACGGTTAACCAAGGGACCGAAAAGGCCTCGTGTGTGTTGCAGCCCAACACCCCTCTATTTTGGCTCAAAATCCACCAAACTCTGCTCCATCATCTAGAGCGTTCGATCACGATCACGTGGCCGAAAACCGCACCTCTTTTGGACTCTCCTAGCTCCCTCTATGCCTATTTAAAGACCCCTCCCGAAAATCCGGATCTCTCCCTCTCTAAAACCATAATTTTCCACCGCGCACCGCCGGACATTGTACGCCCAGGGCGGACACACCGCCGCCAGCCAACCGCCTCCTGCCACGTCATCGCCCGCCACCGCCACTCCCACCGCGGCACGGGAGCCCGCATCCGGCCCCCGCGGCCCGGTGAGCGCCGCCGCCGCCCGGGTCTCGTCTCTCGCGCTGCGCCGCCACCTCCCTCGCGTCCGGCGCTCCGACCGCTGAGCCGCCATCGCCGCCCCGCCGCAGCTCCTCGCCGGCCCCGCCGCCTCCGGCCGCCGCACCGGCCTCGACCGCGCCGCCCGCCGCCGCCCGGCCCGGATCCGGCGTAGATCCGGCCGACCCCTTGCTCCCCCGGCCACTCCGGCGAGCTCCAGCCCCGCCGGTGAACAGTGCGTGCTGCCGCCTCGATCTGCGTGCCGGGTCAAACCCTAGATCTGGTGGTAAAATTTTCTCTAAGTCCCTGATATTTTCAGTCCAAGTGCTCATGTTCGTGGCTCCGTAACTTTGCATCCGTAGCTCCGATTCATGCATATAGCATATCAAAATGTTCGCCTCAGAGAGTACATCATTTCGTTCCATTGCATCATTTTCATTTGAGTTCATCTTGATGCCCGAAATGCTGTTAGAAGAGGTCTACTTGAGTTAATTGTCAGATCTGCTACTCCATTTAGGTTTTTGTCATTTTTTCCATGATTAATGTGTGCATGATATGCCCTGATGCTCTACATGTGTTTTGTTAAGGGTTTTGTCATCTTTCCAGAGGTGCAACCCATGTATTTTTGTGATGTGTGTGGTGACTTGTGCAAGCTTGCAAAATGGTGCACTTGCTAATTCTGTTTTCAGGGACTTACTAATTTCACTAAGTCCTGGAGTTGTTTATCTCATGATGCCATATGTTCTTGTTGTTTCCTAGTGATCCGTGCCTCTTTTGAGGATGATCAGTAAGGATGTTTTGTTAATATTGTAGGGTTATATCCATCTATGCCTTTGTTTGCAATTATGGAGCACCCTAGCTTGAGTCAATCGGGCTCTACTTTTGCTACTTTGTGAATCTGGGCAGATTGTCAACTTGTTTGCAATTTTGCCGATGATGTTGTAGTTGATCCGTGCATGCTATGCTATTGTTCTTGCCATGTCTAGGTTGCATTTTGTGCCTTCTTGATAGATGTATGCTTGTCTTTCCATGACTTGCACCGTAGTGAGTGCATCGAGCTTGTAAACATGCCTACTTGAGCTATATTTCAGCATGTGTCAGTTTTCACTAAGTCTGAAAACTGATTATGTTTTTGCTATGTTCACATACTTGCAATTGTATTTTCTAATCCCTTTTGGCTCAAGTTCACTAAGGGACTTTTGTTAAGCTTTTTGAGTAGCTCCATGTCATGCTTTACTTTGCCATGATCAGGTCCTGTAGCATGTAGTTTTGTTGCTCCGAAGAGGGATACCTGATCTGGAATTCCAGACAAGTGTTAATTTCACTAAGTCTGAGATCTGTTTGTCATATGCATTTTTGCCATGCTTGTTTGAACCTGTTAATGGATGAATTGGCCATAGCTCAGTGCTAGACTTTTGTTAAGCATCTTGTATGCATCCTTGCCATGTATTTTGTTGTCATGGTTGGGTGCTATAGCATGCTCATCTCATTGCATTTAGATGGCTACTTGCTGTAAATCGCACACCGGTGTCATTTTTGAATCGCTTGCCATTTCCAAACCGTAACTCCGATTCCGGCGTTCTTTATATCGTTTTCAAGCGATTTCATCTCATCTTTCCAGTGGCACACCTGGATTTCCATGTTGAGGCCAGGTTCATGCATTTCCGGTCAGATCTTGCATTTTGCAACCCGCATCGCATCCTGCATAGGATATAATCATTGCATCATATTGTTTGATCCTTGCACGTGGTTGATGGTATCCTTGTTTGCTTGCTTTTCTTGTTTGGGTAGAGCCAGGAGACGAGTTCGCTAACGAGGAGCCCGTTGAGTTTGTTTTCAAGGATCCAGTCAACTCTGACAACTGTGTAGGCAAGATGATCATACCCTCGAAATCACTACTATCTTTGTTATGCTAGTTTGCTCGCTCTTTTGCTATGCCAATGCTATGATGCCTACCACTTGCTTGCAAGCCTCCCAAATTGCCATGTCAAACCTCTAACCCTCCATTGTCCTAGCAAACCATTGATTGGCTATGTTACCGCTTTGCTCAGCCCCTCTTATAGCGTTACTAGTTGCAGGTGAAGATCAGAGGCCGTTCCTTATTGGAATATTTATTTTCTTGTTGGGATATCATTATATTATCTTGTTATCTTAATGCACATATATACTTGGTAAAGGGTGGAAGGCTTGGCCTCTCGCCTAGTATTTTGTTCCACTCTTGCTGCCCTAGTTTCCGTCATATCGGTGTTATGTTCCCGGATTTTGCGTTCCTTACGCGGTTGGGTTATAATGGGAACCCCTTGATAGTTTGCCTTGATTAAAGCTTTTCCAGCAATGCCCAACCTTGGTTTTACCATTCGCCACCTAGCCTCTTTTTCCCTTGGGTTTTCGGAGCCCGAGGGTCATCTTATTTTTAACCCCCCCTCCCCCCCCCGGGCCAGTGCTCCCTCTGAGTGTTGGTCCGAACCGGGCAGCCTGCGGGGCCACCTCGGGGAAACTTGAGGGTTGGTTTTACTCGTAGCTTGACCTATCTGAGTGTGCCCTGAGAACGAGATATGTGCAGCTCCTATCGGGATTTGTCGGCACATTCGGGCGGTGTTGCTGGTCTTGTTTTAACCTGTCGAAGTGTCTTGAAGAACCGAGATACCGAGTCTGATCGGAACGTCTTGGGAGGAGGTCTATTCCTTCGTTGACCGTGAGAGCTTGTCATGGGCTAAGTTGGGATTCCCCTGCAGGGATTTGAACTTTCGAAAGCCGTGCCCATGGTTATGGGCAGATGGGAATTTGTTAATGTCTGGTTGTAGATAACTTGAACCTTATTTTAATTAAAATGAATCAACTGAGTGTGTTACCGTGATGGCCTCTTCTCCGCGGAGTCCGGGAAGTGGACACGGTGTTGGAGTAATGTTTGCGCAGGTTGCTCTCTAGTTTCTCGCTCGCGCTTTGCCTCCTCTTCTCGCTCTCTTTTGCGAATAAGTTAGCCACCATATTTGCTAGACGCTTGCTGCAGCTCCACATATTTACCTTGTCTTACCTATAAGCTTAAATAGTCTTGATCGCGAGGGTGTGAGATTGCTGAGTCCCTGTGGCTCACAGATTACTATTACACCAGATGTAGGGCCTGATGATTCCGCTCTAGGAGACGCACTTGAGCTCAAGTGGGAGTTCGACGAAGACTCTCAATGTTACTATGTTTCCTTTCCCGATGATCAGTAGTGGTGCCCAGTTGGGGGTGAACGGGACCGTGTCGCATGTTGGGTTCTCTTTTATTTTGGCGCCGTAGTCGGGCCATGAGTGTTTGGATGATGTAATGTTATTTATGTACTTGATTCACGTGGCGAGTGTAAGCCAACTATGTTATCTCTCCTTTATTATTTACATTACATGGGATGTTGTGAAGATTGCCTAACTTGTGACATATGCCTTCAATGCGATTATGTCTCTAAGTCGTGCCTCGACACGTGGGAGCTATAGTCGCATCGAGGGTGTTACAAAGTAGCACCATGATCTTCATGATAGAGCATCTCCTATGTTGTCACTTTCATATACTACTGGGAATTTTCATTAGTATATTCCAACAATGGGCTTCCTCAAATGCCCTAGGTCTTCGTGAGCAAGCAAGTTGGATGCACACCCACTTAGTTTCTTTTGTTGAGCTTTCATACATTTATAGCTCTAGTGCATCCGTTGCATGGCAATCCCTACTCCTCGCATTGACATCAGTTGATGGGCATCTCCATAGCCCGTTGATTAGCCACGTCAATGTGAGACTTTCTCCTTTTTGTCTTCTCCACACAACCTCCATCATCATATTCTATTCCACCCATAGTGCTATGTCCATGGCTCGCGCTCATGTATTGCGTGACAGTTGAAAAAGTTTGAGAATACTAAAGTATGAAACAATTGCTTGGCTTGTCATCGGGGCTGTGCATGATGGGAGCATTTTGTGTGACGAAAATGAAGCATGGCCAAACTATATGATTTTGTAGGGATGAGCTTTCTTTGGCTATGTTATTTTGAGAAGACATAATTGCTTGGTTAGTATGCTTGAAGTATTATTGTTTTTATGTCAATATTAAACTTTTTTCTTGGATCTTTCAAATCTGAATATTCATGCCACAATAAAGAAAATTACATTGAAAATTATGTTAGGTAGCATTCCACATCAAAAATTATGTTTTTATCATTTACCAACCTGTGGACGAGCAGGAATTAAGCTTGGAGATGCTTGATACGTCTCCAATGTGTCTATAATTTTTGATTGTTCCATGCTATTATATTGTCCATCTAGGATGTTCTATATGCATTTATATGATTTTTGGGACTAGCCTATTAACCTAGAGCCCAGTGCAAGTTTCTGTATTTTCCTTGTTTTTGAGTTTTACAGAAAAGGAATACCAAACGGAGTCCAATGGACGTGCCAATTTTTCATGATTTTTATGGACCAAAAGAAGCCCCCGGAGTAAAAGAGTTGGGCCAGAAGAGTCCCGGGCCATCCACGAGGGTGGGGGCGCGCCTTACCCCCCCCCCCCCCGGGTGCGCCGCCCTATCTCGTGGACGACTCGGGGACCCCCCTGACTTGTTCCCGACGCCAAAAATTCCTATAAATACATAAACCTCCAGAAAATATCCTAGATCGGGAGTTCCGCCGCCGCAAGCCTCCGTAGCCACCGAAAACCAATATAGACCCATTCCGGCACCCTGCCGGAGGGGGGAATGCCTATCCGGTGGCCATCTTCATCATCCTGGCGCTCTCCATGATGACGAGGCAGTAGTTCACCCTTGGTGCTGAGGTTATGTACCAGTAGCTATGTGTTTGATCTCTCTCTCTCTCTTGTGTTCTTGATTTGGCACGATCCTGATGTATCGCGAGCTTTGCTATTATAGTTGGATCTTATGATGTTTCTCCCCCTCTACTCTCTTGTAATGGATTGAGTTTTCCCTTTGACGTTATCTTATTGGATTGAGTCTTTAAGGATTTGAGAACACTTGATGTATGTCTTATATGTGCTTATCTGTGGTGACAATGGGATATTCACGTGATCTACTTGACATTTGTTTTGGTGATCAACTTGCGGGTTCTATGACCTCGTGAAGTTATGCATACGGGTTGGCACACGTTTTCGTCTTGACTCTCCTGTAGAAACTTTTGGGCACTCTTTGAAGTTCTTTGTGTTGGTTGAATAGATGAATCTGAGATTGTGTGATACATATCATATAATCATACCCACAGATACTTGAGGTGACATTGGAATATCTAGGTGACATTAGGGTTTTGGTTGATTTGTGTCTTAAGGTGTTATTCTAGTATGAACTCTAGGATAGATTGAACGGAAAGAATAGCTTCGTGTTATTTTACTACGGACTCTTGAATAGATCGAACAGAAAGGATAACTTTGAGGTGGTTTCGTACCCTACAATAATCTCTTCATTTGTTCTCCGGTATTAGTGACTTTGGAGTGACTCTTTGTTGCATGTTGAGAGATATTTATATGATCCAATTGTGTTATTATTGTTGAGAGAACTTGCACTAGTGAAAGAATGAACCGTAGGCCCTGTTTCAACGCATTGCAATGCCGTTTTTGCTCACTTTTATCATTAGTTACCTTGCTGTTTTTATATTTTCAGATTACAAAAACCTATATCTACCATCCATATTGCACTTATATCACCATCTCTTCACAGAACTAGTGCACCTATACAATTTACCATTGTATTGGGTGTGTTGGGGACACAAGAGACTCTTTGTTATTTGGTTGTAGGGTTGTTTGAGAGAGACCATCTTCATGCTACGCCTCCCACGGATTGATAAACCTTAGGTCATCCACTTGAGGGAAATTTGCTACTGTCCTACAAACCTCTGCACTTGGAGGCCCAACAACGTCTACAAGAAGAAGGTTTTGTAGTAGACATCAAGCTCTTTTCTGGTGCCATTGCCGGGGAGCTTAGTGCTTGAAGGTGTTTCTGTAGATGTTGCAATCGAATATTTTAGTTTCTTGTTTTATCACTAGTTTAGTCTATAAAAGAAAACTACAAAAAATGGAATTAAGGTTGCCTCATATGCTTCATCTTTTTAATGTCTTTTGTGAAAATAAGGATTCCGATAATTGTGCCAAAGTGTTAGAAGAAGAATGTATTAAAATGTTTTGCACTAAATCTTTGGATGATGAGCATGATTGCAATGTTGTTAGTATGAATTCTTTGAATATCCATGATGCTAATGATATGCAAAGCCACAAGCTTGGGGATGCTATTTTGGTGAAGATGGTATTTTTTGTCCCCCAAGTTTGGATGAGCAAATTTATTTTGATGATAGCATGCCTGCTATTTATGATGATTATACTGAGGAAAGTGAGTTTGGAAGAGTGTCAACTTTAGGAAGTAATGATCCCACTATTTTGGAGGATGTTGAATCTTATTGTGATGATTATAAAAGTTGATTTCGAGAGGTCATGACTTTATTTAGTAATGATTCCACTATCTTGGAAGAGGTTTCAATTGATTATGATGAGAACAAAGTTGCTACTTATGATGATTATTGTGATTATACTTATGTTATAAAAAGTAGTGATGATTATGTTTACAAAACTTGTCATGATTGTGATTACCCTTTCCCTGAACATTACTCTTTTAATGTGGAAACAATTTATAGTATTCGAGTTTCTTATGATACTTCCACTATTCCGAATGAGAAGAATTTTTCTTATGTGGAGAGTAGTAAATTCTCTATGCTTGGGGATCATGAAAATAATGCTTTATGTGATGGTTATTGTTGAGTTCATTCATGATGCTACTAAAAACTTTTATGAGGGAGGAATATATGCTTGTAGGAATTGCAATAATATCAAGTTTCCTCTCTATGTTCTTAAAATCTTGAAGTTATGCTTGTTTTGCTTTCCTATGCTAGTTGATTATTGTTCCCATAAATTGTTTGCTCACAAAATCCCTATGCATGGGAAGTGGGTTAGACTTAAATGTGCTAGTCATATTCTTCATGATTCTCTCTTTATGTTTCAATTCTTATCTTTTATGTGAGCATCATTGAAATCATCATGCCTAGCTAGGGGCGTTAAACGATAGCGCTTGTTGGGAGGCAGCCAAAATTTATTTTTGTTCTTTGCCTTTTGCTCCTGTTTAGTAATAAATAATCTATCTAGCCTATGGTTAGATGTGGTTTTATGTTTTAATTAGTGTTTGTGCCAAGTAGAGCCTTTAGGATCTTCTTGGGTGATTGTTGTTTGATCTTGCTGATAAAAACAGAAAGTATGCACTCACAAAAATAATTTTCATTTTTTACCAGAGAGCGATAAAATACATATTACAACTAAAGTAGATCAATATACAAATTGTCCTGGTCTTCTTAATTTTTCAGAATTTTTGGAGTTACAGAAGTATTCAAAACCTCCAGATTACTACAGACTGTTCTGTTTTTGACAGATTCTGTCTTCTACGTGTTGTTTGCTTATTTTGATGAATCTATGAGTAGTATAGGAGGGTATGTAACATAGAGAAGTTGGAATATAGTATATATTACACCAATATGAATTTATAATGAGTTCACAATAGTACGAAAAGCAGTGATTTATTTTCTTATACTAGCGGAGGTTACGAGTTTTCTGTTAAGTTTTGTGGCGTGAAGTTTTCAAGTTTTGGGTAAAGATTCGATGGACTACGGAATAAGGAGTGGCAAGGGCCTAAGCTTGGAGATTCCCAAGGCACCCCAAGGTAATATTCAAGGACAACCAAGAGCCTAAGCTTGGGGATGCCCGGGAGGGCATCCCCTGTTTCGTCTTCGTTCATCGATAACTTTACTTGAGGCTATATTTTTATTCACCACATGATATGTGTTTTGCTTGGAGAGTCATTTTATTTTCTTTTGTTTTGCTTGCTGTTTGAATAAAATACCAAGATCTGAAATTCTTAAATGTTAGAGAGTCTTCACATAGTTGCATAATTATTCGATTACTCATTGATCTTCGCTTACATCTTTTGGAGTAGTTTGTCGTTTGCTCTAGTGCTTCACTTATATCTTTTTAGAGCACGACAGTGGTTTTATTTTGAAGAAATAGATGAACTCTAATGCCTCACTTATATTATTTTGAGAGTCTTTCAGAACAGCATGGTAATTTGCTTTGGTTATGAATTTAGTCCTAATATGATGGGCATCCAAGTTGGGTATAATAAAAACTTTAATATAGTGTAGCGACCAGACCTCAAACAGTCTGATCTCTGTGCTCCGGTGTCATCCCTGGATCAGTAATGCTGACACCACACAGTACATCGAAGGATTTATAGCAGAGTGGCAATCACACACTTATTACATCATTGTCTCAAAGAGAACTTATTACAATAAAAATGGCTTAAGGCCATCTAGTGTCGATAACAGCGGAAGGCTTGGAAGATAAATGGGTCCATCAACTCCAGCGACATCACTGAGTATAGAACCACGACCTAAAAGCACTTTACTCGTCGTCTGAAAAGTCTGCAACATAAGAAGTTGCAGCCCGAATACGGGTCAGCACATGGAATATGCTGGCAAAGTAACACATAGAGAGTAATGGAATGAAACATCTATACTATATGCATATATGGCTGGTGGAAAGCTCTATGGTTACAGTTTTTGCGTAAAGCCAGTTTTTCCCTACTGCGAAGGAATAAATTTATTTAACTATCATGGTGGTTGTGAAACATTGAGAATGGTTGACAGCATTCTCAATCCCAATTAAAAGTAATTAAAACCCAACAACACTAATTAGAAGTAACATGTTGAGATTCACAATGATATTCAAGTACTAGATACTCAAGTTGTCCATAATCGGGGACACGGCTAATCATGATTAGTTTGTACACTCTGCAGAGGTTTGCGCACTTTTCCCCACATGACTTGATCGCCTCCGTTTGTTTTCCCGCACTACATGGTGTTTGAGAAACGGATGACCGAGAGATAGTCTTTCAGAAGCGCTAGCACCTTACATGTGGGGTAGACCGTACCACCTACAACCCCTACAACTGCTAGTCCACCCCGTAAGAGTTTGCACAACTTAGTCAACTATGCCAGAGCCCATAGTAGCATGTGGCTGCACACGGAAGTTTCTAGCATGAATTATCTTATGATCCCTTTGAGCCTGGGTGGCGGTCCGAAAAAAAACCAGGCAAGTCCTGATAGACATCAGGTGCCTCAATCCACCCTAATGTGTGTTTAAGTTGCCACCTTAGATAAACCATTAAAATTATCAACTCAGATCTGTCATGGATTTCACTCACCCAATCCACGTCTACTAGCATAGCATGGCATAAATAAGCAAACGTAGAGTAACTCCCAAAGGTTTCATAATAATACAGGTAATAGGTACTACCTCATCTACTTCCCATCCCACAGTTTAATTAGATCCTAATCATGCAATGTGTGAGGATTGATCTAATGCAATAAAACTGGGTTGTAGAAAATGTATGATCAAAGTGTTACTGGCCTTGCTGATGATCCGCGAGACCTAGGGTTTCGAAGTAACAAGCGGCGCAATCCGGGTGATCTCTCACAGACAAACAACAAGCATACAATAAGTACTCATCTAATGCACAGGTAAAACTCGAACAAGAGAACGAACCAGAAAGTTCAATTTAAGAACTCCGGTTGCAAAGAAAGAAAGAACCAAACAAAGAAACAGAAAACAAACGGCGGAAGAAAACAACTCGGTTCTAGCAAGTTGAAACTAGGTCAATTTTTTCCGGGGCAAAAACTTGTTCAAGTTGATTAGACGGAACGGCGGTTTTGCAACGAAACTCCAGGCGCTTGAATCACCTAATTCCGATAAACGAGCGAGAAGAAAGACTAGAACGAAGATCGGATCTGAGATCACGATCGCGGAATAAATCCGACGAAAAGAAAAAGAAGAACGATTAAACGAACGGGCGTCATTGACCAGGGAAAAATTGGTGATCACGTTCGTTGAGACGAACGGTCCGAAAAAGAACGAAAACCGATCTAGGGTTTTCGGAGAAAAAACCGAACGAAAAACCGATCTAGAAAACCGGAACGGTTTAGAAAAGAAAAGAATCGGAACAATTAGAAGAAAATGATCCGAGGAAAAGAGACGCGGGGCAACCTCCAACGAGGTCTCCGGCGAGGGGCTCTGGCGGCGGCGGCGTTGGGCGGTGGCGGCGTGA